>NC_133620.1:23892839-23904752 GCF_048593235.1 Sminthopsis crassicaudata
GAAGAGACTGAGGTTCAGAGAGGTCTGGTGCCATAGCCCACAGTTAGCTACGGAGGGAAGACTCCCTTAGGGAGGACCAGGGCACGGAGTCAGAAGGCCGGGCTTCCAGCTGAATGTCTGCGGCTTGAATTACTAGCTGTATGTTCTTGGACAAGTCACTCAACCTCAGGTGTTCCTCTTGTGAGGTGCAGGGGCTGTGGACATTAATACTTCGATGGCTCCTTCCCACTCTAAATCTGGGATTTTTCCCGGCCATCTCCCTTGCTCAGCTCCCTGTCTCTTGGATCTTCCCCCTCCTCCCCAGTAATTTCCAAGGCACGTGCTGGGCGACAATGATTGCGGTCCTATTTTTAGAAAACCTTGGCACCTGTATGCAAATGATCCCCAGGCGTCTGCTGCAGGGGCACCGTGTGCCGGCAGGCTCCCAGGAGAGGGCCGGCACCGGTCGGAGGAAGGGAGGCCGGGGGGACGCCCAGCCTCCCCTCCCGGCGCCCCAGCGTCCTGTGCGAGCCCAGGCCAGGGCCTTCCCTTCGTCTCCTTCTCTGGCCCGTGCCGGGGCTCGCCTCTCCGTCGGGCTCTTGTGGGGAAGATCCCCCCAATTGCCATTTCTATCATGTCTCAGGGTTCATTTATCCAAAATCAATCAATCGCTTATCAGTGTCGCCATTTCACATTTATAGGGTGTTTTATCAGCGTGAAGCAGTGGCATGTAGGACACTGACTTGGAGTCAGGAGTTTGTTGCTATTGCTCAGTCCTGTCAGTCATGTCCGATTTTCCACGATCTCATTTGGGTTTTCTTGGCAGAGATTGTGGAGCCATTTGCCATTTCCTTCTCATTTTACAGGGGAGGAAACCGAGGCAGACCGAGCGAAGTGCTGCGTCCAGGGTCACCCAGGTAGTGTCTGAGTCCGGTTCGAGCTCAGGGCCATCCTCTGTCTAGCGGGCTCCCCCAGAGGAGTTTGTGTGGCGCCTCTTCCCTTAATCACTGATCAGCTCAGAAGCGGGGCCATCTTCCGCCTCTCTGGGTCCCGGTGTTCAGCACGGTGCCCATCACGGAATCCGTGAGTACTGAGTGACCAAGGGGAGCACGTGCCAACTCGCAGCCTCCCGGGAGCAGCTGCTCTGACTCTTCTCCCCCCTTCCCTGCACCCAGCACCTGCCTGGGTCCGGGCCGTCACTGGAGGAGAGCTTGAGGTTGCCAAAGGAGGATCCCTGTTTGCCCTAGGGACCCGCCCCTGATGGCTCTGCTACAAAGGCTCAGATCACCCAGAAGGAAAAACTTGGGGTTCAGAGAGGCAAACCTCCTCCTCACCAGACCAAAAACCTCCACGATTCATGGCGACAGCAAAGGGAAGTTTAGGCCTCCTGCTCCTGCACAGCTCGGCTCGCAGGGACCACGCGCGAGATCATTCCCCCCCAAAGGGTTGGAACCAGCAGGTCCTCCCCTTCTGCTCCTAGAATTCTCTAGAAAAGTCGCCATTTCCCAGAAGAGCTAGTTCTGCTTCTAACCCAGGGGTGACTCCAAGCATTAATAACAACAATAATTGACATTTTTACTCTTTTTAGAGTTTGCTCAGTGCTTTATATCCATCAACAATATTCCAGCTGTTACCAAGCTCATTTTACAGATAAGGATCACTCAGATTGGAAGAAAAAGGATGACTTGCTCAGAGTCCCACAGAAAATCAACGTGTCATCGGTGGGCTCTGAACTAAGGTCTCCTGGACCCCCACGTTTCTTCCTCTATAAAAGCTGGGGGCTGCTCTAGGGCTAAGAGGGGTCTGGTGATCTTTTCCGCTATGAATTCTAAGCAGTTCTGGGATGACTCTAGAACTCTGAGATTCTGAGATTTTAAAATGGGAATTTCTGGGTTGTCTCAGGCAGGGTTGGGGTGAGTCTGGGAGGCCCGGGAGGGAGGGAAGGAGGGGACTGTGTGCACTAGGGGAGCTAATAGACTGGAAAACAACCTGACGCCTTCCCAAACTTGTCAGATTTCTCACATCGGTGGCAAAGAAGCGGGTGCTGATTCACGCCCAGGAGATAATGTAATTCTAGTCTATAAAAATGAAATTAACTCAGGGAAGTAGGACAGCAGCCCATCTCCCCCACGAGGCTGGCTGGGCTTAGGGAGCTCGTGGTGATGGACGTGGCCCAGACGGGCAGAAGGACCTTGCCCGCAGCATCGAGGGCCCCAGAGCTGATTGGGGACCCCATCCTGTCCTTAGGGATTCGCTCCAACAGTCCCTCTGCTTGAAAGGCAGAAGTAGAGGTAGAGAGAACGGAGTATGAGCTTCTAGAGCTCGGGATCTGTCTTTTTATCCCCATATTTATTTAGTTATTTATTTTGGTAAGGCAATTATTGTTAAGTGACTTGCTCAGGGTCACACAACGAGAGACTGGATTTGAACTCAGGTCCTCCTGACTTCGGGACCAATGCTCTATTTACTGGGCTGTCTAGCTGCCCCCTCCCCACAGGTTTCAAAATGTCTTTTACTTCTTTAAAAAAATTTTTTTCAACTCTTTGGGAAGCAACATTGAAAACCTGGATGTTTATACTTTAACATATTTAACATGTATTGGTCAACCTGCCATTTGGGGGAGGGGATGGGGGAAGGAGGGGAGAAGTTGGAACACAAGGTTTTGCAAGGGTCAATGCTGAAAAATTACCCATGCAGAATTCTTGGAAATAAAAATCTCTAATGATAATAAAAAAAAAGAAAACCTGGATGTTTCTAATGGAAATTGCTTGAGAGCAGACATGCACAATGGGAAGAACACTCCAACTGGAGTCAAAAGAACTGGGTTCGAAATTTATTTTGGTAGTTCAGTCACTACTTTTGTGTCCCGAGGTGGGTCACTCCCCTCTCCTGGTCTCAGTTTCCTCCTCTGCAAAATAAAGAGTTAGATTTCTGAGATCTCTACTGTTATCTGTGGTCCTATACTTTGGGGGGCAGCTAGGGGGCGCCATAGTGAATAGTGCATTCAGCTTTGAATCAGAAAGACTCATATGGATAAGTTCAAATCCAGCCTCAGACACTTACTAGCTGCCGGACCTTGGGCAACTCGGTTTCCTCATCTCTCAAATGAGCTGGAGAAGGAAATGGCAAATCCCTCCAGTGTCTTTACCAAGAAAACCCCAAATGAGGTCAGGAAGAGACCGAAAATGATGAATAAGAACAGCAGCAGCAAGTTGTAATTCCTCCTCTGAAATCGCTTGTCAGGAAGTAGATAAAAGCCGGGCATTTCAGAACCCCTAAGCTGGTGTCTCTAAACTGGTTCTCAGTCGTAGCTACGAAATTGAATGTGTTGTCAAGAGAGAAAGAAAGAAGCTTAGGTGTGATCTCACACAACAGAGAATAAAGCTTCTCGAGGAGGATCCAGAGATCTGATTCACTTTGCCCTGGGGAAGGCTGATGTGCGGCCCTGTGGAAAATTGCCTTAAGGTCTCAAATACACTATTTGGTCAGCAAGCATTTATGTTACATCTGCCTGGCGTCTCAAGTCCCACATGTACCGTTTCATCAGCAAACATTTATATTCTATTATTATATGCCAGGGGTCTTAAAATCTTAAATACCTCATTTGGTCAGCAAGCACTTATATTATCATATGCCTGGGTTTTTAAGGTCTTAAATATACCATTGGTGGGTTAGCTAGGTGGCTCAGTGGGTAGAGCACCAGCCCTGAAGTCAGGAGGACCTGAGTTCAAATCTGGTCTCAGACACTTCACACTTCCTGGCTGTGTGACCTGGGCAAGTCACTTACCCCCAGTTGCCTCATTAGCATAAATAAATAAATAAATATGCCATTGGGTCAGCAAGCATTTTTATTATTATTTGTTTGGATCTTAAGGTCTCAAATACTTAAAGTCTCACATGTATCATTTCATCAGCAAACATTTGTATTATTATATGCCAGGTCTTAAGGTCTCAAATACATCATCTGATCAGCAAGCCTTTAGATTATCATATTATTACATGCCTGGGTCTTAGGGTCCCAAATATATTATTCAGTCAGCAAGCATTTATATTATTATTACCTTTGTGGAAGGCACTGGGCTAAGGAAGGCTACAAAGACAGGCAAAAACATGACCCCTACCCTCAGGGAACTCATATTCTAATGGAAGAGTCAATATGTAAATAACTGTGTACATGTGTAATATATGCAGGGTAGGTAAATAGAAGGTAGCCTCAGAGAGAAGGCAGCAGCAGCAGCAGCAGCAGGTGGGGTATAGAAAAGGCTTCTGCAGAAGGTGAGGTTTAAGTACAGCCTTGAAGAAAGCCAGAAGGTGATGATGAGGTTTGGAACATTCTAGGCCCTCGGGGACAGGCAGCAACAAGACACAGTCTGGAAATGGAAGTCGTGTGAGACAAACATCTAGGAGTTTAGTATTTCTGGATCGGAGAGTACAGGGGAGTAAAATATAAGAAGATGAGAAAGGTAGAAAGAAATAGGCTGGGAAAGGCTGTATACACTGGACAAAGAATTCTATATTTGATCCTGGAAGTAACAGGGAACCCCTGGAGTTTATTGTGTATTGGTCAGGTCTGCAATAATTTGGGAAAAATCGCTTTGACAGCCGGATGGAGGATGGATTGGAGTGAGGGGAAGGGAAAGGCAGGGGACCTCTCAGTGGCTACTGCAGTAGTCCGGTGATCTGGTGCTGAAGGCCTACAACAGAGGGGCAGCTATGAGAGCAGAGAAAAAGTGAAGATAGAAAAGATGTTGAGAAGATGAAAAAACAACAAGACCTGGAAATACACTGAGTATGTGGGATAAGTGAGAGTGATGAGTTGAGACACAGAAGAAGAAAGGAATATATCACCTACTATGTGATAGCCATGGTGCGAGCACTTTATAAATATTTTCTCATTTGATTCCCACCAAACTTCTGAAGAGAGGAGCAGAGATGCTATTATTATCCCCATTTTATACTTAAGGAAACTGAGGCAGGCAGAAGCTAAGTGATCTGTTCTGCTGCTATTAAATATCTAAGGCAGGATTTGAATTCAGGTGTTCCTGATTCCAGGCTCTATTCCCCCTAACATTACCCAGAAATCTATTGATGTAGTAAGCCTGCGTGACTGGGAGGATCAAGATGCTCTCATCAGTAGCAGGAAAGGTTTTGTTTTGTTTCTGAGGCAGTCCAGGTTAAGGGACTTGCCCAGGGTCACATAGCTAGTAAGTATTAAGTGTCTGACACAGGATTTGAACTCAGTTCCTCCTGACTCCAGGTGCTCTATCCACTGAGCCATCTGGTGGCCCCAATGGGAAAGTTTAAAAGAAGGGAAGGTTTGTGGGGACTGAGAATTTCTGTTTTGGACATGATAAGGTTGGGACGCCCAATAAGAGGTTGGACATTTGATCTTAGATTTCAGGAGAGAGATTAGGGCTGGATCTGGGAATCCTCCATCCTGAGACGACTATTGATGGGACAGTAAATGAGAGAGAAAAGAGGCAAAAGAGAGCCTTGGACTGAAGCTTGGGGAATACCCATGATCGTTGTTCTCAACCTGGGTGAAAAACCAGCAAAGGGGACTGAGAAAGACTAGTCGGATCAAGAGGAGAAGCAGGAGAGGGCAGGGACAAGGCAGGGATGTCCCAAAGGGGGTGGCCGATCAGCAGCTTCGAAGGCTGCAACGGGATCATGGCCCAGGGCCAAGAGAAGAGTCATTCCATTGGGCGATGAAGACTTCGTTTTTAAGAGAACAGTTTGGGGCAAAAGTTGGAAGCCAGATTTCAGTGTTTAGAAGTTAATGGGAGGTGGGGTAGTAGTGACATCCAGTGTAGACAACCTTTTCAAGGAGTTTAGAGTTCTGACTCCAGATCTGGCTGAGGATAACTATGTGACTGGATCAGATGCTCAGAAATGTCTGGACTTGGAAGTCCTCCCTCCTCCCTCCTCCCAGTTAGTTAACTCTAGACCCCGTAAGGTGTTCCCCCTCCGCCCCACTCCCCAGTCAGGGCCCTGCAGAAGTCCGTCACGAGCTGGCTAGCTGGGAAGTGACCCTTCTCAGGCCAGCCCCCTTTATCTGTTCTCCTAATAGACTGAATGAAAAAGGGACACTTTTCGTGGCCGGTATTTTTCAGAGCACGTAGGATCTGATCTGTGGCTTCCACCACCTCTTGTTGTATGTAACTGGCTCGTGCCTTTCTTGGGTCTTTCTTCCGGTCCCATGTCCCTGGACAGCTCCAATTATGCCCCGCCCCCTCCACTTTAATTCTGACCCCCACCCCCAGCCGCAGCTCAGGTTGTATGGATGGATGGAGATGGAGGGAGATGGAGGAGCCGGATGAGTCATCCAGTGCGCTCTGGAGAAAGCAAATGAAGTGAATTTTTTAGAGGGAGACGTCTCAGGAGGTCGGGAATAGCGCTGATGTCAATTCAGAAGCATTAAAAAAAGGAAGACCAGAAATGGGGCCGGGAGCTCCTCCGAGCCGGGGATGATAACAACAGCGATCATAAAATAGTAAACATTCATTAAATTCGGCTCTGTTGAAAGCTGTTAATAATTGCTGACATTTTAGAGCCACTTTGTAGCTTATCACTTTCCCTTTCTATTTCTAATATATTTCTAAAAAATTCTCAGGACCTTTTGTTGGTCTGTGATCTTCATAATAGAGTATCTCCTCCCTAACGGGCCATCCCTCATAACAAAAGTGGGTTATGATTAATTTATTTTTAATTTTTTTAATTTACAAAGCATCTGTGTGGGTAATTTTTCCAACATTGACCCTTACAAAACCTTCTGTTCCAAATTTTCCCCTCCTTCCCCTCCCCCCCAGCTGGCAGCTAGTCCCATACATGTTAACTATGTTGAAATCCAAGCATAACAAAAGTTTTAAAAAGAAAACATTTTGGCAAAACCAACTGACAACAGCCCTGACTGACAGTTTGGGGAACACTCCCCGCCTTAGCTGCCCACTTCTGCTGGGAGGGATAGGAGATCATTCCCTCGACTCTTCTCCTGGGCCGAGGTTACGCTCTCGGAGCATTTGCTTCCAGTTGTCTCATTGTCATTGTTATTTTCAGTTTGTGTTGCTGTTTGTTGTTTTCCTGGTTCTGCTTACTTCCCTCTGTCTGTTCAAGTAAGTCCTTCTCAGCTTCTCTGCAGTCGTTCTGTCCATCCCTAACTATTCTCACCCTGATGTTCCATTCCGTTCGTGGACTGCACCTTGCCAATGGGCATCCACTTCAGTTCCAGTTACTCGGGACTAGAAAAGGGGATGATCTCACTGTTTTCGTGTACGTGGGGCTTTTCTTTCTATTTCTGTTGTCTTTTAAGACCCGTACATGACTCCTTTTCTCTGCATCCTTTGAGGGGGGCTCCCTCTCTCTCCCATCTGGCACTCCCTTCATCTTCCATCTCCCATCTTGGCGCCCTGACACTGGTGGTCCCCTCAAGCTTTAAAAGCCCTCTCTCCTCCCCTCCACCTCCCAGAATCCCTCTCTTCCTTCAATCTTCCATACTTCCCTCCCAACCTCGCATCTTTGTTGTTGTCTAGTCATTTCAATCATGTCTGTCTTTTTGTGATCCCATTTGGGGTTTCTTGGCAAAGGTATTAGAGTGGTCGCCATTTTCTTCTCTAGCTCATTTTACAGATGAGGAAACTGAGGCAAACAGGGTAATGTGACTTGTCCAGAGTCACACAGCGAGTATGTATTCCATATCTAGTGCTCTATGCGCTGTACCATGTAGCTGCCTTTATTTCTTCCTCTCCTCCTCCTTCTTTTTTTCTCCTTCTTTCTCTTCTTCTGAATTTCCTTTTCTGTCTTTGTATCCCCAGCATAGTACCTGTTACAAGTACTTACAAATGCCTGTTAATTCATTGGCTAGTTGATTGGGCTGCCTGCCCAACAGCGGGATGGCTGTCATGAAGCAGCTAAAGGTCTCCACAATTAAAAAAAAAAAAAAAAAAAAAAAGGATTCAGTTTTCCTGCCTGATTCTGCAAGAGCAATGAGGGAAAGAGTCATCTGTTCATGTACCTAACAAAGGTGCAGAGATATCTTGGATACTTTTTCCCACACTACAAAGCCCGTCTCTTGCAAATGATCTGTCAGGGAGATGTGGGAATCAGTGGGAGCCAGTGTGGCTTGATGGATGAGCACAGGATTCAGAGGCAGAAAGATCTGGGCTCAAACCCAGTGTAGGCACAGATCCCCATGTGAACACAGGCAGATTATCTCACCTCGCTGACTGTCACTGTCCTTATCTGTAACACGGACATAATAATAGCTGGCATTTGTGGGGGACTTTAAGGCACTTTACAAATATCTCATTTATCTTTTTTTCTGAGTCATTTGGAGTTAAGTGACTCACAGCTAGTAAGAATTAAATATCTTGAGGCCAGTTTCGAACTCAGGTCCTAGTATCTAGTAGTATCTAGCTGCCCCCAAATAACCCTGGGTGGGGGCATGATGCTGTTATTATCACCATTTTACAGATGAAGAAACTGAGGCAGGCAGAGATTAAGTGACTCCCTCAGGATTGCACAGCTAGAAAGTGTCAGATCTTCCTGGCTCCAAATCTAGCTCTGTTTACTTTGCCATCTAATGGCCTCACTGGGATATCAAGAGGATCCAATGAGATAACATCAGGAAAAGCCCTTTCGAGCCTCAGAGTCCCAGAGAAAGCTGCCAAGTTACTGTGAAGTCGATCCCATTTTAGGGATGCAGCTGCTGAGGCTTCAGAGTGAGGGTCATGGTGATTGGCCAGGCTCTTCCTTCCCAGTGGTTCCATCAGTCAGTGGGGGGGGGGCCTGATCCAGCTGCAGAGGCGTAGCCTGAAGGGCCCCCTCCTCCCGAGCGTCTGCCAGAGCCCAGAAGAGGCCGGGAGGGGACGAGCGAGCTCTCCTTAAAGATTCCATGACTGTTGGAACCTGAGGTAGGAGGAGAGCCAGCCAGAATCCAAGATGAGACGGCCCCTGGGAAAGATGGCCCCAGGAGTAGGGCCATGTTTGTCCTGCTGTCCTGGTGGGGGAAGAGCACTCAACAGAACTTGCCAACATTGAGCCCAAGGTTAGCCTTCTGCCACCTTTTCCCCGCCTTCACTCTGCCCTTTGGGGCCAAACAAAATAAGTCTCCTCCTCTTCCCAATGACAGCTCTTCAAATAATCAGAACTCTCATGAGCTTCCCCCCGCCAAGAGGAACCTTCTCAGTGCCTTCAATCAGTCCATAGATGACTTCTCTTCATCCTGGTCTGGATTCAACAAATATTTATTAAGTCCCTACTATGTGCAAAGCACTACGAATTTCAAGACAATTGAATTGAATTTAGGTAGAAAAGTACAGGATGTGTTAGAGGACCACAAGTAGTTTGGGAAGGGGAGCAGAGGATATGTGGAAGGAATCAGTGAAGGCTCGCAACAGAAAGATAGGGATGGCAATATCCATTCTTTAATCATTAAGAACCTACTATGTGCCAGGCACTGTGAAGTGCTCAGGCTACAAAGATCAGAGTTAAATAATCCTTATTTTCCATGTTTTCTCATGGGGGGGGGGAAGGGAAGAAGCAGAGATAGGGAAGGAGGGGAACCTTCCTTTAAAAAAATATTTAATTTTACAAAATAACAAGTTAAAAATCACAAAATCAGAAGAAATCAAAACAATTATTAGGATCCCTTTTAAAAAAAGAAACAACTTTTTAGCTCTCTAGGAATTGACGGTCCTTGCCTTCTCCTTGGTGTTGCCTTCCATCCACTATGTATGTATCTAATGGTAATAATCCCTGTCCCTGGTAACGTTCCCATTTAAATGTCACTAGCTGCTTTTTCCCTGCCAGCTTTGCTTTTTCTTACTGCCCCGGAGCCCGGCATGCTCAGAACACTCTTTGTAAATTGGCTGAGTTAGCACGTCTTTCTACTAGGGGTTTGGGAGGAGGTGGGAGGGAACACAGAAGATATATGTAAAGAAGCAAATGCTAAATATGTATAAGGGACTGGGTTGTGTTTGCTGAGAGGGCCAGGAATTAGGCGTTTGGGGGAGAGCAACTGGAGGACCACAGATAATTCCTGGAGAACCCCGGAGAAGTCACGATATTCCCAAGAAGAATGGCCATCGCTCCTCAGCAAAGGCAGTGAGTGCCGTGCTCCTCGCTCCGTGGGCCCTTCCCTGGGACCCTGAAGCTCCCTCTCATTGCAGCCAGGCTCAGATTCACGAGTCTCCCTGGACCTTGGTGCTTCACTGCGAAATGGCTCCTAGAGCTGCCTGGGGAGGGAGGCGCGGGGATGAAGGCCATGTGCACGTCAGCATCCCGGATGACACAGTTTCTTTCCCCAAGTAGCCAGTGAGTCATGCCTCTTTCTCCCTTTTCCTGTCTCTTGTTGGGTTCTATTTCTGACTCTCATCGGGGAAGGGATCGATGGAGAGTTTAAAAATAAAAGGAGGCAGACAGAGCTCCGGTGTGATCCGTAGGGCACCTTCTCCCCCCTCCCCCTGGGTCCCTCTTCCCTCCAGGACCTTCGCTGACAAGGTGGGCTCTGCTCTGGACTCTCCTTCTCTGGACAGCTGGGGAAGGCTGTTCTCTGCTCGGAGGTTTTGTTAAAGGTCTATAAGACCTTTATCCCAAGGGGCCTCCCTCCTCCAGGACCAGTCATCTTGCCACAGATTCAGCCGGGGCACAGGAAGAGCGCTGACTGAAATGAGAGGGTCTGGATTCAGATCCTGGGTCTGCCCCGGATGAGCTGATGAGCTTGGACTCCTCCTCTACAACATGGGCTCCATTCCCTCCAAGGGCCCTAAATCCATGACAGTGGATCCAGCCGTGTTTACACTGAGTACCTGCTCGGACCAGGGCTGCGTAAGCGCTTGGCCAGTGAGATGGAAGTCACACAGATCCTTAGCACGGCTAAGTGTGTCAGGAAACCATAGGGACCGTGGGATTTTTCAGTTGGAAGTTTCCAGAAATCATCAAGCCCAAATGTTCTTAATCTTTTGTGAGTGTCAAAAAGCCAAAATTCTTAAAAACAAAACAAAACAAAACAAAAAAACAGTTCATGAACCCCTCCACATATCCCAAGGTTCTTGCCTTTTAAAAAGTCATGTGTATTGATTTATTTTGTGTTAATTTCACCTTCACTTCTCCATATATCTCCTCTCCTCTTCCACCCAGATATCCTTCCCTTTGTTTTAACAACAAAAAAAAATTAAAAAGGTGGGGGCAGTTGTTGGCTACTTGGCCACTGCCCATCAGTTAATGCTAATTAAACTTTTAATCTAAAAAATAAAGAAAGCACAGAGAGAGAAGCCGTTTGATAAAAACCAACCAATGTGTCCATCATGTCTGGCTATTTATGCCACATCCAAAAGACCCCATATCTGCAGTAAAGCCAGGGACAGGCATGTTCTCAGGTCTCCGGGGTCCAAGCTTCTGGTGTAATGGATTAACTTATAATATGTATGTGTGATATATATTATGTAATGGGTTAATTATAATCTGTTAATTTTTTTCCTTCTTCTAGTCATTGTATATTTCCCTTACTTTGTTCTGCTGACATCATTCTGCCTCAGTTTCATTTAAACCTTCCTATGCAGGGTAGCTACATAGAGCAATGGATCATGGAGAATTTAGCCCTGGAGTCAGGAGGACCTGAATTCAAATCCTGCCTCAGACACTTAACACTTGCTAGTGTGTGGACCCTGGGCAAGTTCACTTACCCCCAATTGTCTCAGAAAAACAATCCTTCTTATGCTTCTATGATTTTTAAGACTCACTTATGAATCACTTCCTGTGGGGTCATCCTCCCACCCCAAACCCCTAGAACCAGTGCCTCCCACTGAGGCTTGTTAGTTTTCTTGCATGTGTCTATTTTTATAGATTATCTCCCCCATTAAAGGGTAAGCTCCTTGAGGGCAGAGACAATTTGGGGGGGCAGGAAGGGAGAATGTTATAAGTATTTAATAAGTGCTT